>NW_028243193.1:0-42241 GCF_964263255.1 Lissotriton vulgaris | reverse complement strand
AGCATGAAAATCACTTTAAAACATGCTAATTTTAGCTTCTAACACTGATGATCCACCCTACAAATGTGTACTGACGTTCAAAAATAAAACATTTGAAAACGGACCATTTTCCACATTTCTGAAGCATGACGTAATGGGGGGGTGTTATCTCTTTTGTCGAAAATCAGCCGGTTTTTGCTCGAACATTAAATGCCTCCAAATGGTATTTAATTTACTTCCCGGGGTGAAGAAACCCTTTTTGAGAACTCAGAGTGAGTAAATTGGCCAATTTCATGCACTTTTAACCATTCCATAAATCTTGTGTTTTGGGCCCCTGGAAGCATGAAAATCACTTTAAACATGCTAATTTTAGCTCTAACACTGATGATCCACCTACAAATGTGAACTGACGTTCAAAAATAAAACATTTGAAAACGGACCATTTTCCACATTTCTGAAGCATGACGTAATGGGGGGTGTTATCTCTTTTGTCGAAAATCAGCCGTTTTTGCTCGAACATTAAATGCCTCCAAATGGTATTTAATTAACTTCCCGGGGTGAAGAAACCCTTTTTGAGAACTCAGAGTGAGTAAATTGGCCATTTTCATGCACTTTTAACCCATTCCATAAATCTTGTGTTTTGGGCCCCTGGAAGCATGAAAATCCACTTTAAACATGCTAATTTTAGCTCTAACACTGATGATCCACCTACAAATGTGAACTGACGTTCAAAAATAAAACATTTGAAAACGGACCATTTTCCACATTTCTGAAGCATGACGTAATGGGGGGGTGTTATCTCTTTTGTCGAAAATCAGCCGTTTTTGCTCGAACATTAAATGCCTCCAAATGGTATTTAATTAACTTCCCGGGGTGAAGAAACCCTTTTTGAGAACTCAGAGTGAGTAAATTGGCCAATTTCATGCACTTTTAACCATTCCATAAATCTTGTGTTTTGGGCCCCCGGAAGCATGAAAATCACTTTAAACATGCTAATTTTTAGCTCTAACACTGATGATCCACCTACAAATGTGAACTGACGTTCAAAAATAAAACATTTGAAAACGGACCATTTTCCACATTTCTGAAGCATGACGTAATGGGGGGGTGTTATCTCTTTTGTCGAAAATCAGCCGTTTTTGCTCGAACATTAAATGCCTCCAAATGGTATTTAATTAACTTCCCGGGGTGAAGAAACCCTTTTTGAGAACTCAGAGTGAGTAAAATTGGCCATTTTCATGCACTTTTAACCATTCCATAAATCTTGTGTTTTGGGCCCCTGGAAGCATGAAAATCACTTTAAACATGCTAATTTTAGCTCTAACACTGATGATCCACCTACAAATGTGAACTGA
Organism: Lissotriton vulgaris; assembly: GCF_964263255.1. Taxonomy (NCBI): domain Eukaryota; kingdom Metazoa; phylum Chordata; class Amphibia; order Caudata; family Salamandridae; genus Lissotriton; species Lissotriton vulgaris. Next base: position 40,907 of record NW_028243193.1, on the reverse strand, counting down.
CGTTCAAAAATAAAACATTTGAAAACGGACCATTTTCCACATTTCTGAAGCATGACGTAATGGGGGGGTGTTATCTCTTTTGTCGAAAATCAGCCGTTTTTGCTCGAACATTAAATGCCTCCAAATGGTATTTAATTAACTTCCCGGGGTGAAGAAACCCTTTTTGAGAACTCAGAGTGAGTAAATTGGCCATTTTCATGCACTTTTAACCATTCCATAAATCTTGTGTTTTGGGCCCCTGGAAGCATGAAAATCACTTTAAACATGCTAATTTTAGCTCTAACACTGATGATCCACCTACAAATGTGAACTGACGTTCAAAAATAAAACATTTGAAAAACGACCATTTTCCACATTTCTGAAGCATGACGTAATGGGGGGGTGTTATCTCTTTTGTCGAAAATCAGCCGTTTTTGCTCGAACATTAAATGCCTCCAAATGGTATTTAATTAACTTCCCGAGCCCCTGGAAGCATGAAAATCACTTTAAACATGCTAATTTTAGCTCTAACACTGATGATCCACCTACAAATGTGAACTGACGTTCAAAAATAAAACATTTGAAAACGGACCATTTTCCACATTTCTGAAGCATGACGTAATGGGGGGGTGTTATCTCTTTTGTCGAAAATCAGCCGTTTTTGCTCGACATTAAATGCCTCCAAATGGTATTTATTTCACTTCCCGAGCCCTGGAAGCATGAAAATCACTTTAAACATGCTAATTTTAGCTCTAACACTGATGATCCACCTACAAATGTGAACTGACGTTTCAAAAATAAAACATTTGAAAACGGACCATTTTCCACATTTCTGAAGCATGACGTAATGGGGGGGTGTTATCTCTTTTGTCGAAAATCAGCCGTTTTTGCTCGAACATTAAATGCCTCCAAATGGTATTTAATTAAACTTCCCGAGCCCCTGGAAGCATGAAAATCACTTTAAACATGCTAATTTTAGCTCTAACACTGATGATCCACCTACAAATGTGAACTGACGTTCAAAAATAAATCATTTGAAAACGGACCATTTTCCACATTTCTGAAGCATGACGTAATGGGGGGGTGTTATCTCTTTTGTCGAAAATCAGCCGTTTTTGCTCGAACATTAAATGCCTCCAAATGGTATTTAATTAACTTCCCGGGGTGAAGAAACCCTTTTTGAGAACTCAGAGTGAGTAAATTGGCCATTTTCATGCACTTTTAACCATTCCATAAATCTTGTGTTTTGGGCCCCTGGAAGCATGAAAAATCACTTTAAACATGCTAATTTTAGCTCTAACACTGATGATCCACCTACAAATGTGAACTGACGTTCAAAAAATAAAACATTTGAAAACGGACCATTTTCCACATTTCTGAAGCATGACGTAATGGGGGGGTGTTATCTCTTTTGTCGAAAATCAGCCGTTTTTGCTCGAACATTAAATGCCTCCAAATGGTATTTAATTAACTTCCCGGGGTGAAGAAACCCTTTTTTGAGAACTCAGAGTGAGTAAATTGGCCAATTTCATGCACTTTTAAACCATTCCATAAATCTTGTGTTTTGGGCCCCTGGAAGCATGAAAATCACTTTAAACATGCTAATTTTAGCTCTAACACTGATGATCCACCTACAAATGTGAACTGACGTTCAAAAATAAAACATTTGAAAACGGACCATTTTCCACATTTCTGAAGCATGACGTAATGGGGGGGTGTTATCTCTTTTGTCGAAAATCTGCCGTTTTTGCTCGAACATTAAATGCCTCCAAATGGTATTTAATTAACTTCCCGGGGTGAAGAAACCCTTTTTGAGAACTCAGAGTGAGTAAATTGGCCATTTTCATGCACTTTTAACCATTCCATAAATCTTGTGTTTTGGGCCCCTGGAAGCATGAAAATCACTTTAAACATGCTAATTTTAGCTCTAACACTGATGATCCACCTACAAATGTGAACTGACCGTTCAAAAATAAAACATTTGAAAACGGACCATTTTCCACATTTCTGAAGCATGACGTAATGGGGGGGTGTTATCTCTTTTGTCGAAAATCAGCCGTTTTTTGCTCGAACATTAAATGCCTCCAAATGGTATTTAATTAACTTCCCGGGGTGAAGAAACCCTTTTTGAGAACTCAGAGTGAGTAAATTGGCCAATTTCATGCACTTTTTAACCATTCCATAAATCTTGTGTTTTGGGCCCCTGGAAGCATGAAAATCACTTTAAACATGCTAATTTTAGCTCTAACACTGATGATCCACCTACAAATGTGAACTGACGTTCAAAAAATAAAACATTTGAAAACGGACCATTTTCCACATTTCTGAAGCATGACGTAATGGGGGGGTGTTATCTCTTTTGTCGAAAATCAGCCGTTTTTGCTCGAACATTTAAATGCCTCCAAATGGTATTTAATTAACTTCCCGGGGTGAAGAAACCCTTTTTGAGAACTCAGAGTGAGTAAATTGGCCATTTTCATGCACTTTTAACCATTCATAAATCTTGTGTTTTGGGCCCCTGGAAGCATGAAAATCACTTTAAACATGCTAATTTAGCTCTAACACTGATGATCCACCTACAAATGTGAACTGACGTTCAAAAATAAAACATTTGAAACGGACCATTTTCCACATTTCTGAAGCATGACGTAATGGGGGGGTGTTATCTCTTTTGTCGAAAATCAGCCGTTTTTGCTCGAACATTAAATGCCTCCAAATGGTATTTAATTAACTTCCCGGGGTGAAGAAACCCTTTTTGAGAACTCAGAGTGAGTAAATTGGCCATTTTCATGCACTTTTAACCATTCCATAAATCTTGTGTTTTGGGCCCCCTGGGAAGCATGAAAATCACTTTAAACATGCTAAATTTAGCTCTAACACTGATGATCCACCTACAAATGTGAACTGACGTTCAAAAATAAAACATTTGAAAACGGACCATTTCCCACATTTCTGAAGCATGACGTAATGGGGGGGTGTTATCTCTTTGTCGAAAATCAGCCGTTTTTGCTCGAATATTAAATGCCTCCAAATGGTATTTAATTAACTTCCCGGGGTGAAGAAACCCTTTTTGAGAACTCAGAGTGAGTAAATTGGCCATTTTCATGCACTTTTAACCATTCCATAAATCTTGTGTTTTTGGGCCCCTGGAAGCATGAAAATCACTTTAAACATGCTAATTTTAGCTCTAACACTGATGATCCACCTACAAATGTGAACTGACGTTCAAAAATAAAACATTTGAAAACGGACCATTTTCCACATTTCTGAAGCATGACGTAATGGGGGGGTGTTATCTCTTTTGTCGAAAATCAGCCGGTTTTTGCTCGAACATTAAATGCCTCCAAATGGTATTTAATTAACTTCCCGAGCCCCTGGAAGCATGAAAATCACTTTAAACATGCTAATTTTAGCTCTAACACTGATGATCCACCTACAAATGTGAACTGACGTTCAAAAATAAAACATTTGAAAACGGACCATTTCCACATTTCTGAAGCATGACGTAATGGGGGGGTGTTATCTCTTTTGTCGAAAATCAGCCGTTTTTGCTCGAACATTAAATGCCTCCAAATGGTAATTTAATTAACTTCCCGGGGTGAAGAAACCCTTTTTGAGAACTCAGAGTGAGTAAATTGGCCATTTTCATGCACTTTTAACCATTCCATAAATCTTGTGTTTTGGGCCCCTGGAAGCATGAAAATCACTTTAAACATGCTAATTTTAGCTCTAACACTGATGATCCACCTACAAATGTGAACTGACGTTCAAAAATAAAACATTTGAAAACGGACCATTTTCCACCATTTCTGAAGCATGACGTAATGGGGGGGTGTTATCTCTTTTGTCGAAAATCAGCCGTTTTTGCTCGAACATTAAATGCCTCCAAATGGTATTTAATTAACTTCCCGAGCCCCTGGAAGCATGAAAATCACTTTAAACATGCTAATTTTAGCTCTAACACTGATGATCCACCTACAAATGTGAACTGACGTTCAAAAATAAAACATTTGAAAACGGACCATTTTCCACATTTCTGAAGCATGACGTAATGGGGGGGTGTTATCTCTTTTGTCGAAAATCAGCCGTTTTTGCTCGAACATTAAATGCCTCCAAATGGTATTTAATTAACTTCCCGGGGTGAAGAAACCCTTTTTGAGAACTCAGAGTGAGTAAATTGGCCATTTTCATGCACTTTTAACCATTCCATAAATCTTGTGTTTTGGGCCCCTGGAAGCATGAAAATCACTTTAAACATGCTAATTTTAGCTCTAACACTGATGATCCACCTACAAATGTGAACTGACGTTCAAAAATAAAACATTTGAAAACGGACCATTTTCCACATTTCTGAAGCATGACGTAATGGGGGGGTGTTATCTCTTTTGTCGAAAATCAGCCGTTTTTGCTCGAACATTAAATGCCTCCAAATGGTATTTAATTAACTTCCCGAGCCCCTGGAAGCATGAAAATCACTTTAAACATGCTAATTTTAGCTCTAACACTGATGATCCACCTACAAATGTGAACTGACGTTCAAAAATAAAACATTTGAAAACGGACCATTTTCCACATTTCTGAAGCATGACGTAATGGGGGGGTGTTATCTCTTTTGTCGAAAATCAGCCGTTTTTGCTCGAACATTAAATGCCTCCAAATGGTATTTAATTAACTTCCCGGGGGTGAAGAAACCTTTTTGAGAACTCAGAGTGAGTAAATTGGCCATTTTCATGCACTTTTAACCATTCCATAAATCTTGTGTTTTGGGCCCCTGGAAGCATGAAAATCACTTTAAACATGCTAATTTTAGCTCTAACACTGATGATCCACCTACAAATGTGAACTGACGTTCAAAAATAAAACATTTGGAAAACGGACCATTTTCCACATTTCTGAAGCATGACGTAATGGGGGGGTGTTATCTCTTTTGTCGAAAATCAGCCGTTTTTGCTCGAACATTAAATGCCTCCAAAATGGTATTTAATTAACTTCCCGGGCCCCTGGAAGCATGAAAATCACTTTAAACATGCTAATTTTAGCTCTAACACTGATGATCCACCTACAAATGTGAACTGACGTTCAAAAATAAAACATTTGAAAACGGACCATTTTCCACATTTCTGAAGCATGACGTAATGGGGGGGTGTTATCTCTTTTGTCGAAAATCAGCCGTTTTTGCTCGAACATTAAATGCCTCCAAATGGTATTTAATTAACTTCCCGGGGTGAAGAAACCCTTTTTGAGAACTCAGAGTGAGTAAATTGGCCATTTTCATGCACTTTTAACCCATTCCATAAATCTTGTGTTTTGGGCCCCTGGAAGCATGAAAATCACTTTAAACATGCTAATTTTAGCTCTAACACTGATGATCCACCTACAAATGTGAACTGACGTTCAAAAATAAAACATTTTGAAAACGGACCATTTTCCACATTTCTGAAGCATGACGTAATGGGGGGGTGTTATCTCTTTTGTCGAAAATCAGCCGTTTTTGCTCGAACATTAAATGCCTCCAAATGGTATTTAATTAACTTCCCGAGCCCCTGGAAGCATGAAAATCACTTTAAACATGCTAATTTTAGCTCTAACACTGATGATCCACCTACAAATGTGAACTGACGTTCAAAATAAAACATTTGAAAACGGACCATTTTCCACATTTCTGAAGCATGACGTAATGGGGGGGTGTTATCTCTTTTGTCGAAAATCAGCCGTTTTTGCTCGAACATTAAATGCCTCCAAATGGTATTTAATTAACTTCCCGAGCCCCTGGAAGCATGAAAATCACTTTAAAACATGCTAATTTTAGCTCTAACACTGATGATCCACCTACAAATGTGAACTGACGTTCAAAAATAAAACAATTTGAAAACGGACCATTTTCCACATTTCTGAAGCATGACGTAATGGGGGGGTGTTATCTCTTTTGTCGAAAATCAGCCGTTTTTGCTCGAACATTAAATGCCTCCAAATGGTATTTAATTAACTTCCCGAGCCCCTGGAAGCATGAAAATCACTTTAAACATGCTAATTTTAGCTCTAACACTGATGATCCACCTACAAATGTGAACTGACGTTCAAAAATAAAACATTTGAAAACGGACCATTTTCCACATTTCTGAAGCATGACGTAATGGGGGGGTGTTATCTCTTTTGTCGAAAATCAGCCGTTTTTGCTCGAACATTAAATGCCTCCAAATGGTATTTAATTAACTTCCCGGGGTGAAGAAACCCTTTTTGAGAACTCAGAGTGAGTAAATTGGCCATTTTCATGCACTTTTAACCATTCCATAAATCTTGTGTTTTGGGCCCCTGGAAGCATGAAAATCACTTTAAACATGCTAATTTTAGCTCTAACACTGATGATCCACCTACAAATGTGAACTGACGTTCAAAATAAAACATTTGAAAACGGACCATTTTCCACATTTCTGAAGCATGACGTAATGGGGGGGTGTTATCTCTTTTGTCGAAAATCAGCCGTTTTTGCTCGAACATTAAATGCCTCCAATGGTATTTAATTAACTTCCCGGGGTGAAGAAACCCTTTTTGAGAACTCAGAGTGAGTAAATTGGCCATTTTCATGCACTTTTAACCATTCCATAAATCTTGTGTTTTGGGCCCCTGGAAGCATGAAAATCACTTTAAACATGCTAATTTTAGCTCTAACACTGATGATCCACCTACAAATGTGAACTGACGTTCAAAAATAAAACATTTGAAAACGGACCATTTTCCACATTTCTGAAGCATGACGTAATGGGGGGTGTTATCTCTTTTGTCGAAAATCAGCCGTTTTTGCTCGAACATTAAATGCCTCCAAATGGTATTTAATTAACTTCCCGGGGTGAAGAAACCCTTTTTGAGAACTCAGAGTGAGTAAATTGGCCATTTTCATGCACTTTTAACCATTCCATAAATCTTGTGTTTTGGGCCCCTTGAAGCATGAAAATCACTTTAAACATGCTAATTTTAGCTCTAACACTGATGATCCACCTACAAATGTGAACTGACGTTCAAAAATAAAACATTTGAAAACGGACCATTTTCCACATTTCTGAAGCATGACGTAATGGGGGGTGTTATCTCTTTTGTCGAAAATCAGCCGTTTTTGCTCGAACATTAAATGCCTCCAAATGGTATTTAATTAACTTCCCGAGCCCCTGGAAGCATGAAAATCACTTTAAACATGCTAATTTTAGCTCTAACACTGATGATCCACCTACAAATGTGAACTGACGTTCAAAAATAAAACATTTGAAAACGGACCATTTTCCACATTTCTGAAGCATGACGTAATGGGGGGGTGTTATCTCTTTTGTCGAAAATCAGCCGTTTTTGCTCGAACATTAAATGCCTCCAAATGGTATTTAATTAACTTCCCGGGGTGAAGAAACCCTTTTTGAGAACTCAGAGTGAGTAAATTGGCCATTTTCATGCACTTTTAACCATTCCATAAATCTTGTGTTTTGGGCCCCTGGAAGCATGAAAATCACTTTAAACATGCTAATTTTAGCTCTAACACTGATGATCCACCTACAAATGTGAACTGACGTTCAAAAATAAAACATTTGAAACGGACCATTTTCCACATTTCTGAAGCATGACGTAATGGGGGGGTGTTATCTCTTTTGTCGAAAATCAGCCGTTTTTTGCTCGAACATTAAATGCCTCCAAATGGTATTTAATTAACTTCCCGAGCCCCTGGAAGCATGAAAATCACTTTAAACATGCTAATTTTAGCTCTAACACTGATGATCCACCTACAAATGTGAACTGACGTTCAAAAATAAAACATTTGAAAACGGACCATTTTCCACATTTCTGAAGCATGACGTAATGGGGGGGTGTTATCTCTTTTGTCGAAAATCAGCCGTTTTTGCTCGAACATTAAATGCCTCCAAATGGTATTTAATTAACTTCCCGGGGTGAAGAAACCCTTTTTGAGAACTCAGAGTGAGTAAATTGGCCATTTTCATGCACTTTTAACCATTCCATAAATCTTGTGTTTTGGGCCCCTGGAAGCATGAAAATCACTTTAAACATGCTAATTTTAGCTCTAACACTGATGATCCACCTACAAATGTGAACTGACGTTCAAAAATAAAACATTTGAAAACGGACCATTTTCCACATTTCTGAAGCATGACGTAATGGGGGGGGTGTTATCTCTTTTGTCGAAAATCAGCCGTTTTTGCTCGAACATTAAATGCCTCCAAATGGTATTTAATTAACTTCCCGAGCCCCTGGAAGCATGAAAATCACTTTAAACATGCTAATTTTAGCTCTAACACTGATGATCCACCTACAAATGTGAACTGACGTTCAAAAATAAAACATTTGAAAACGGACCATTTTCCACATTTCTGAAGCATGACGTAATGGGGGGGTGTTATCTCTTTTGTCGAAAATCAGCCGTTTTTGCTCGAACATTAAATGCCTCCAAATGGTATTTAATTAACTTCCCGGGGTGAAGAAACCCTTTTTGAGAACTCAGAGTGAGTAAATTGGCCATTTTCATGCACTTTTAACCATTCCATAAATCTTGTGTTTTGGGCCCCTGGAAGCATGAAAATCACTTTAAACATGCTAATTTTAGCTCTAACACTGATGATCCACCTACAAATGTGAACTGACGTTCAAAAATAAAACATTTGAAAACGGACCATTTTCCACATTTCTGAAGCATGACGTAATGGGGGGGTGTTATCTCTTTTGTCGAAAATCAGCCGTTTTTGCTCGAACATTAAATGCCTCCAAATGGTATTTAATTAACTTCCCGGGCCCCTGGAAGCATGAAAATCACTTTAAACATGCTAATTTTAGCTCTAACACTGATGATCCACCTACAAATGTGAACTGACGTTCAAAAATAAAACATTTGAAAACGGACCATTTTCCACATTTCTGAAGCATGACGTAATGGGGGGGTGTTATCTCTTTTGTCGAAAATCAGCCGTTTTTGCTCGAACATTAAATGCCTCCAAATGGTATTTAATTAACTTCCCGGGGTGAAGAAACCCTTTTTGAGAGCTCAGAGTGAGTAAATTGGCCATTTTCATGCACTTTTAACCATTCCATAAATCTTGTGTTTTGGGCCCCTGGGAAGCATGAAAATCACTTTAAACATGCTAATTTTAGCTCTAACACTGATGAATCCACCTACAAATGTGAACTGACGTTCAAAAATAAAACATTTGAAAACGGAACATTTTCCACATTTCTGAAGCATGACGTAATGGGGGGGTGTTATCTCTTTTGTCGAAAATCAGCCGTTTTTGCTCGAACATTAAATGCCTCCAAATGGTATTTAATTAACTTCCCGAGCCCCTGGAAGCATGAAAATCACTTTAAACATGCTAATTTTAGCTCTAACACTGATGATCCACCTACAAATGGGAACTGACGTTCAAAAATAAAACATTTGAAAACGGACCATTTTCCACATTTCTGAAGCATGACGTAATGGGGGGGTGTTATCTCTTTTGTCGAAAAATCAGCCGTTTTTGCTCGAACATTAAATGGCCTCCAAATGGTATTTAATTAACTTCCGAGCCCCTGGAAGCATGAAAATCACTTTAAACATGCTAATTTTAGCTCTAACACTGATGATCCACCTACAAATGTGAACTGACGTTCAAAAATAAAACATTTGAAAACGGACCATTTTCCACATTTCTGAAGCATGACGTAATGGGGGGGTGTTATCTCTTTTGTCGAAAATCAGCCGTTTTTGCTCGAACATTTAAATGCCTCCAAATGGTATTTAATTAACTTCCCGAGCCCCTGGAAGCATGAAAATCACTTTAAACATGCTAATTTTAGCTCTAACACTGATGATCCACCTACAAATGTGAACTGACGTTCAAAAATAAAACATTTGAAAACGGACCATTTTCCACATTTCTGAAGCATGACGTAATGGGGGGGTTTTATCTCTTTTGTCGAAAATCAGCCGTTTTTGCTCGAACATTAAATGCCTCCAAATGGTATTTAATTAACTTCCCGAGCCCCTGGAAGCATGAAAATCACTTAAACATGCTAATTTTAGCTCTAACACTGATGATCCACCTACAAATGTGAACTGACGTTCAAAAATTAAAACATTGAAAACGGACCATTTTCCACATTTCTGAAGCATGACGTAATGGGGGGGTGTTATCTCTTTTGTCGAAAATCAGCGTTTTTTGCTCGAACATTAAATGCCTCCAAATGGTATTTAATTAACTTCCCGAGCCCCTGGAAGCATGAAAATCACTTTAAACATGCTAATTTTAGCTCTAACACTGGTGATCCACCTACAAATGTGAACTGACGTTCAAAAATAAAACATTTGAAAACGGACCATTTTCCACATTTCTGAAGCATGACGTAATGGGGGGGTGTTATCTCTTTGTCGAAAATCAGCCGTTTTTGCTCGAACATTAAATGCCTCCAAATGGTATTTAATTAACTTCCCGAGCCCCTGGAAGCATGAAAATCACTTTAAACATGCTAATTTTAGCTCTAACACTGATGATCCACCTACAAATGTGAACTGACGTTCAAAAATAAAACATTTGAAAACGGACCATTTTCCACATTTCTGAAGCATGACGTTAATGGGGGGGTGTTATCTCTTTTGTCGAAAATCAGCCGTTTTTGCTCGAACATTAAATGCCTCCAAATGGTATTTAATTAACTTCCCGGGGTGAAGAAACCCTTTTTGAGAACTCAGAGTGAGTAAATTGGCCATTTTCATGCACTTTTAACCATTCCATAAATCTGTGTTTTGGGCCCTGGAAGCATGAAAATCACTTTAAACATGCTAATTTTAGCTCTAACACTGATGATCCACCTACAAATGTGAACTGACGTTCAAAAATAAAACATTTGAAAACGGACCATTTTCCACATTTCTGAAGCATGACGTAATGGGGGGGTGTTATCTCTTTTGTCGAAAATCAGCCGTTTTTGCTCGAACATTAAATGCCTCCAAATGGTATTTAATTAACTTCCCGAGCCCCTGGAAACATGAAAATCACTTTAAACATGCTAATTTTAGCTCTAACACTGATGATCCACCTACAAATGTGAACTGACGTTCAAAAATAAAACATTTGAAAACGGACCATTTTCCACATTTCTGAAGCATGACGTAATGGGGGGGTGTTATCTCTTTTGTCGAAAATCAGCCGTTTTTGCTCGAACATTAAATGCCTCCAAATGGTATTTAATTAACTTCCCGAGCCCCTGGAAGCATGAAAATCACTTTAAACATGCTAATTTTAGCTCTAACACTGATGATCCACCTACAAATGTGAACTGACGTTCAAAAATAAAACATTTGAAAACGGACCATTTTCCACATTTCTGAAGCATGACGTAATGGGGGGGTGTTATCTCTTTTGTCGAAAATCAGCCGTTTTTGCTCGAACATTAAATGCCTCCAAATGGTATTTAATTAACTTCCCGGGGTGAAGAAACCCTTTTTGAGAACTCAGAGTGAGTAAATTGGCCATTTTCATGCACTTTTAACCATTCCATAAATCTTGTGTTTTGGGCCCCTGGAAGCATGAAAATCACTTTAAACATGCTAATTTTAGCTCTAACACTGATGATCCACCTACAAATGTGAACTGACGTTCAAAAATAAAACATTTGAAAACGGACCATTTTCCACATTTCTGAAGCATGACGTAATGGGGGGGTGTTATCTCTTTTGTCGAAAATCAGCCGTTTTTGCTCGAACATTAAATGCCTCAAAATGGTATTTAATTAACTTCCCGAGCCCCTGGAAGCATGAAAATCACTTTAAACATGCTAATTTTAGCTCTAACACTGATGATCAACCTACAAATGTGAACTGACGTTCAAAAATAAAACATTTGAAAACGGACCATTTTCCACATTTCTGAAGCATGACGTAATGGGGGGGTGTTATCTCTTTTGTCGAAAATCAGCCGTTTTTGCTCGAACATTAAATGCCTCCAAATGGTATTTAATTAACTTCCCGAGCCCCTGGAAGCATGAAAATCACTTTAAACATGCTCATTTTAGCTCTAACACTGATGATCCACCTACAAATGTGAACTGACGTTCAAAAATAAAACATTTGAAAACGGACCATTTTCCACATTTCTGAAGCATGACGTAATGGGGGGGTGTTATCTCTTTTGTCGAAAATCAGCCGTTTTTGCTCGAACATTAAATGCCTCCAAATGGTATTTAATTAACTTCCCGAGCCCCTGGAAGCATGAAAATCACTTTAAACATGCTAATTTTAGCTCTAACACTGATGATCCACCTACAAATGTGAACTGACGTTCAAAAATAAAACATTTGAAAACGGACCATTTTCCACATTTCTGAAGCATGACGTAATGGGGGGGTGTTATCTCTTTTGTCGAAAATCAGCCGTTTTTGCTCGAACATTAAATGCCTCCAAATGGTATTTAATTAACTTCCCGGGCCCCTGGAAGCATGAAAATCACTTTAAACATGCTAATTTTAGCTCTAACACTGATGATCCACCTACAAATGTGAACTGACGTTCAAAAATAAAACATTTGAAAACGGACCATTTTCCACATTTCTGAAGCATGACGTAATGGGGGGGTGTTATCTCTTTTGTCGAAAATCAGCCGTTTTTGCTCTAACATTAAATGCCTCCAAATGGTATTTAATTAACTTCCCGGGGTGAAGAAACCCTTTTTGAGAACTCAGAGTGACTAAATTGGCCATTTTCATGCACTTTTAACCATTCCATAAATCTTGTGTTTTGGGCCCCTGGAAGCATGAAAATCACTTTAAACATGCTAATTTTAGCTCTAACACTGATGATCCACCTACAAATGTGAACTGACGTTCAAAAATAAAACATTTGAAAACGGACCATTTTCCACATTTCTGAAGCATGACGTAATGGGGGGGTGTTATCTCTTTTGTCGAAAATCAGCCGTTTTTGCTCGAACATTAAATGCCTCCAAATGGTATTTAATTAACTTCCCGAGCCCCTGGAAGCATGAAAATCACTTTAAACATGCTAATTTTAGCTCTAACACTGATGATCCACCTACAAATGTGAACTGACGTTCAAAAATAAAACATTTGAAAACGGACCATTTTCCACATTTCTGAAGCATGACGTAATGGGGGGGTGTTATCTCTTTTTTCGAAAATCAGCCGTTTTTGCTCGAACATTAAATGCCTCCAAATGGTATTTAATTAACTTCCCGGGGTGAAGAAACCCTTTTTGAGAACTCAGAGTGAGTAAATTGGCCATTTTCATGCACTTTTAACCATTCCATAAATCTTGTGTTTTGGGCCCCTGGAAGCATGAAAATCACTTTAAACATGCTAATTTTAGCTCTAACACTGATGATCCACCTACAAATGTGAACTGACGTTCAAAAATAAAACATTTGAAAACGGACCATTTTCCACATTTCTGAAGCATGACGTAATGGGGGGGTGTTATCTCTTTTGTCGAAAATCAGCCGTTTTTGCTCGAACATTAAATGCCTCCAAATGGTATTTAATTAACTTCCCGAGCCCCTGGAAGCACGAAAATCACTTTAAACATGCTAATTTTAGCTCTAACACTGATGATCCACCTACAAATGTGAACTGACGTTCAAAAATAAAACATTTGAAAACGGACCATTTTCCACATTTCTGAAGCATGACGTAATGGGGGGGTGTTATCTCTTTTGTCGAAAATCAGCCGTTTTTGCTCGAACATTAAATGCCTCCAAATGGTATTTAATTAACTTCCCGAGCCCCTGGAAGCATGAAAATCACTTTAAACATGCTAATTTTAGCTCTAACACTGATGATCCACCTACAAATGTGAACTGACGTTCAAAAATAAAACATTTGAAAACGGACCATTTTCCACATTTCTGAAGCATGACGTAATGGGAGGGTGTTATCTCTTTTGTCGAAAATCAGCCGTTTTTGCTCGAACATTAAATGCCTCCAAATGGTATTTAATTAACTTCCCGGGGTGAAGAAACCCTTTTTGAGAACTCAGAGTGAGTAAATTGGCCATTTTCATGCACTTTTAACCATTCCATAAATCTTGTGTTTTGGGCCCCTGGAAGCATGAAAATCACTTTAAACATGCTAATTTTAGCTCTAACACTGATGATCCACCTACAAATGTGAACTGACGTTCAAAAATAAAACATTTGAAAACGGACCATTTTCCACATTTCTGAAGCATGACGTAATGGGGGGTGTTATCTCTTTTGTCGAAAATCAGCCGTTTTTGCTCGAACATTAAATGCCTCCAAATGGTATTTAATTAACTTCCCGGGGTGAAGAAACCCTTTTTGAGAACTCAGAGTGAGTAAATTGGCCATTTTCATGCACTTTTAACCATTCCATAAATCTTGTGTTTTGGGCCCCTGGAAGCATGAAAATCACTTTAAACATGCTAATTTTAGCTCTAACACTGATGATCCACCTACAAATGTGAACTGACGTTCAAAAATAAAACATTTGAAAACGGACCATTTTCCACATTTCTGAAGCATGACGTAATGGGGGGGTGTTATCTCTTTTGTCGAAAATCAGCCGTTTTTGCTCGAACATTAAATGCCTCCAAATGGTATTTAATTAACTTCCCGGGGTGAAGAAACCCTTTTTGAGAACTCAGAGTGAGTAAATTGGCCATTTTCATGCACTTTTAACCATTCCATAAATCTTGTGTTTTGGGCCCCTGGAAGCATGAAAATCACTTTAAACATGCTAATTTTAGCTCTAACACTGATGATCCACCTACAAATGTGAACTGACGTTCAAAAATAAAACATTTGAAAACGGACCATTTTCCACATTTCTGAAGCATGACGTAATGGGGGGGTGTTATCTCATTTGTCGAAAATCAGCCGTTTTTGCTCGAACATTAAATGCCTCCAAATGGTATTTAATTAACTTCCCGAGCCCCTGGAAGCATGAAAATCACTTTAAACATGCTAATTTTAGCTCTAACACTGATGATCCACCTACAAATGTGAACTGACGTTCAAAAATAAAACATTTGAAAACGGACCATTTTCCACATTTCTGAAGCATGACGTAATGGGGGGGTGTTATCTCTTTTGTCGAAAATCAGCCGTTTTTGCTCGAACATTAAATGCCTCCAAATGGTATTTAATTAACTTCCCGAGCCCCTGGAAGCATGAAAATCACTTTAAACATGCTAATTTTAGCTCTAACACTGATGATCCACCTACAAATGTGAACTGACGTTCAAAAATAAAACATTTGAAAACGGACCATTTTCCACATTTCTGAAGCATGACGTAATGGGGGAGTGTTATCTCTTTTGTCGAAAATCAGCCGTTTTTGCTCGAACATTAAATGCCTCCAAATGGTATTTAATTAACTTCCCGGGGTGAAGAAACCCTTTTTGAGAACTCAGAGTGAGTAAATTGGCCATTTTCATGCACTTTTAACCATTCCATAAATCTTGTGTTTTGGGCCCCTGGAAGCATGAAAATCACTTTAAACATGCTAATTTTAGCTCTAACACTGATGATCCACCTACAAATGTGAACTGATGTTCAAAAATAAAACATTTGAAAACGGACCATTTTCCACATTTCTGAAGCATGACGTAATGGGGGGGTGTTATCTCTTTTGTCGAAAATCAGCCGTTTTTGCTCGAACATTAAATGCCTCCAAATGGTATTTAATTAACTTCCCGGGGTGAAGAAACCCTTTTTGAGAACTCAGAGTGAGTAAATTGGCTATTTTCATGCACTTTTAACCATTCCATAAATCTTGTGTTTTGGGCCCCTGGAAGCATGAAAATCACTTTAAACATGCTAATTTTAGCTCTAACACTGATGATCCACCTACAAATGTGAACTGACGTTCAAAAATAAAACATTTGAAAACGGACCATTTTCCACATTTCTGAAGCATGACGTAATGGGGGGGTGTTATCTCTTTTGTCGAAAATCACCCGTTTTTGCTCGAACATTAAATGCCTCCAAATGGTATTTAATTAACTTCCCGGGGTGAAGAAACCCTTTTTGAGAACTCAGAGTGAGTAAATTGGCCATTTTCATGCACTTTTAACCATTCCATAAATCTTGTGTTTTGGGCCCCTGGAAGCATGAAAATCACTTTAAACATGCTAATTTTAGCTCTAACACTGATGATCCACCTACAAATGTGATCTGACGTTCAAAAATAAAACATTTGAAAACGGACCATTTTCCACATTTCTGAAGCATGACGTAATGGGGGGGTGTTATCTCTTTTGTCGAAAATCAGCCGTTTTTGCTCGAACATTAAATGCCTCCAAATGGTATTTAATTAACTTTCCGAGCCCCTGGAAGCATGAAAATCACTTTAAACATGCTAATTTTAGCTCTAACACTGATGATCCACCTACAAATGTGAACTGACGTTCAAAAATAAAACATTTGAAAACGGACCATTTTCCACATTTCTGAAGCATGACGTAATGGGGGGGTGTTATCTCTTTTGTCGAAAATCAGCCGTTTTTGCTCGAACATTAAATGCCTCCAAATGGTATTTAATTAACTTCCCGAGCCCCTGGAAGCATGAAAATCACTTTAAACATGCTAATTTTAGCTCTAACACTGATGATCCACCTACAAATGTGAACTGACGTTCAAAAATAAAACATTTGAAAACGGACCATTTTCCACATTTCTGAAGCATGACGTAATGGGGGGGTGTTATCTCTTTTGTCGAAAATCAGCCGTTTTTGCTCGAACATTAAATGCCTCCAAATGGTATTTAATTAACTTCCCGGGGTGAAGAAACCCTTTTTGAGAACTCAGAGTGAGTAAATTGGCCATTTTCATGCACTTTTAACCATTCCATAAATCTTGTGTTTTGGGCCCCTGGAAGCATGAAAATCACTTTAAACATGCTAATTTTAGCTCTAACACTGATGATCCACCTACAAATGTGAACTGACGTTCAAAAATAAAACATTTGAAAACGGACCATTTTCCACATTTCTGAAGCATGACGTAATGGGGGGGTGTTATCTCTTTTGTCGAAAATCAGCCGTTTTTGCTCGAACATTAAATGCCTCCAAATGGTATTTAATTAACTTCCCGAGCCCCTGGAAGCATGAAAATCACTTTAAACATGCTAATTTTAGCTCTAACACTGATGATCCACCTACAAATGTGAACTGACGTTCAAAAATAAAACATTTGAAAACGGACCATTTTCCACATTTCTGAAGCATGACGTAATGGGGGGGTGTTATCTCTTTTGTCGAAAATCAGCCGTTTTTGCTCGAACATTAAATGCCTCCAAATGGTATTTAATTAACTTCCCGAGCCCCTGGAAGCATGAAAATCACTTTAAACATGCTAATTTTAGCTCTAACACTGATGATCCACCTACAAATGTGAACTGACGTTCAAAAATAAAACATTTGAAAACGGACCATTTTCCACATTTCTGAAGCATGACGTAATGGGGGGGTGTTATCTCTTTTGTCGAAAATCAGCCGTTTTTGCTCGAACATTAAATGCCTCCAAATGGTATTTAATTAACTTCCCGAGCCCCTGGAAGCATGAAAATCACTTTAAACATGCTAATTTTAGCTCTAACACTGATGATCCACCTACAAATGTGAACTGACGTTCAAAAATAAAACATTTGAAAACGGACCATTTTCCACATTTCTGAAGCATGACGTAATGGGGGGGTGTTATCTCTTTTGTCGAAAATCAGCCGTTTTTGCTCGAACATTAAATGCCTCCAAATGGTATTTAATTAACTTCCCGAGCCCCTGGAAGCATGAAAATCACTTTAAACATGCTAATTTTAGCTCTAACACTGATGATCCACCTACAAATGTGAACTGACGTTCAAAAATAAAACATTTGAAAACGGACCATTTTCCACATTTCTGAAGCATGACGTAATGGGGGGGTGTTATCTCTTTTGTCGAAAATCAGCCGTTTTTGCTCGAACATTAAATGCCTCCAAATGGTATTTAATTAACTTCCCGAGCCCCTGGAAGCATGAAAATCACTTTAAACATGCTAATTTTAGCTCTAACACTGATGATCCACCTACAAATGTGAACTGACGTTCAAAAATAAAACATTTGAAAACGGACCATTTTCCACATTTCTGAAGCATGACGTAATGGGGGGGTGTTATCTCTTTTGTCGAACATCAGCCGTTTTTGCTCGAACATTAAATGCCTCCAAATGGTATTTAATTAACTTCCCGGGGTGAAGAAACCCTTTTTGAGAACTCAGAGTGAGTAAATTGGCCATTTTCATGCACTTTTAACCATTCCATAAATCTTGTGTTTTGGGCCCCTGGAAGCATGAAAATCACTTTAAACATGCTAATTTTAGCTCTAACACTGATGATCCACCTACAAATGTGAACTGACGTTCAAAAATAAAACATTTGAAAACGGACCATTTTCCACATTTCTGAAGCATGACGTAATGGGGGGTGTTATCTCTTTTGTCGAAAATCAGCCGTTTTTGCTCGAACATTAAATGCCTCCAAATGGTATTTAATTAACTTCCCGGGGTGAAGAAACCCTTTTTGAGAACTCAGAGTGAGTAAATTGGACATTTTCATGCACTTTTAACCATTCCATAAATCTTGTGTTTTGGGCCCCTGGAAGCATGAAAATCACTTTAAACATGCTAATTTTAGCTCTAACACTGATGATCCACCTACAAATGTGAACTGACGTTCAAAAATAAAACATTTGAAAACGGACCATTTTCCACATTTCTGAAGCATGACGTAATGGGGGGGTGTTATCTCTTTTGTCGAAAATCAGCCGTTTTTGCTCGAACATTAAATGCCTCCAAATGGTATTTAATTAACTTCCCGGGGTGAAGAAACCCTTTTTGAGAACTCAGAGTGAGTAAATTGGCCATTTTCATGCACTTTTAACCATTCCATGAATCTTGTGTTTTGGGCCCCTGGAAGCATGAAAATCACTTTAAACATGCTAATTTTAGCTCTCAACACTGATGATCCACCTACAAATGTGAACTGACGTTCAAAAATAAAACATTTGAAAACGGACCATTTTCCACATTTCTGAAGCATGACGTAATGGGGGGGTGTTATCTCATTTTGTCGAAAATCAGCCGTTTTTGCTCGAACATTAAATGCCTCCAAATGGTATTTAATTAACTTCCCGAGCCCCTGGAAGCATGAAAATCACTTTAAACATGCTAATTTTAGCTCTAACACTGATGATCCACCTACAAATGTGAACTGACGTTCAAAAATAAAACATTTGAAAACGGACCATTTTCCACATTTCTGAAGCATGACGTAATGGGGGGGTGTTATCTCTTTTGTCGAAAATCAGCCGTTTTTGCTCGAACATTAAATGCCTCCAAATGGTATTTAATTAACTTCCCGAGCCCCCTGGAAGCATGAAATCACTTTAAACATGCTAATTTTAGCTCTAACACTGATGATCCACCTACAAATGTGAACTGACGTTCAAAAATAAAACATTTGAAAACGGACCATTTTCCACATTTCTGAAGCATGACGTAATGGGGGGGTGTTATCTCTTTTGTCGAAAATCAGCCGTTTTTGCTCGAACATTAAATGCCTCCAAATGGTATTTAATTAACTTCCCGGGGTGAAGAAACCCTTTTTGAGAACTCAGAGTGAGTAAATTGGCCATTTTCATGCACTTTTAACCATTCCATAAATCTTGTGTTTTGGGCCCCTGGAAGCATGAAAATCACTTTAAACATGCTAATTTTAGCTCTAACACTGATGATCCACCTACAAATGTGAACTGACGTTCAAAAATAAAACATTTGAAAACGGACCATTTTCCACATTTCTGAAGCATGACGTAATGGGGGGTGTTATCTCTTTTGTCGAAAATCAGCCGTTTTTGCTCGAACATTAAATGCCTCCAAATGGTATTTAATTAACTTCCCCGGGGTGGAAGAAACCCTTTTTGAGAACTCAGAGTGAGTAAATTGGCTATTTGCACTTTTAACCATTCCATAAATCTTGTGTTTTGGGCCCCTGGAAGCATGAAAATCACTTTAAACATGCTAATTTTAGCTCTAACACTGATGATCCACCTACAAATGTGAACTGACGTTCAAAAATAAAACATTTGAAAACGGACCATTTTCCACATTTCTGAAGCATGACGTAATGGGGGGGTGTTATCTCTTTTGTCGAAAATCACCCGTTTTTGCTCGAACATTAAATGCCTCCAAATGGTATTTAATTAACTTCCCGGGGTGAAGAAACCCTTTTTGAGAACTCAGAGTGAGTAAATTGGCCATTTTCATGCACTTTTAACCATTCCATAAATCTTGTGTTTTGGGCCCCTGGAAGCATGAAAATCACTTTAAACATGCTAATTTTAGCTCTAACACTGATGATCCACCTACAAATGTGAACTGACGTTCAAAAATAAAACATTTGAAAACGGACCATTTTCCACATTTCTGAAGCATGACGTAATGGGGGGGTGTTATCTCTTTTGTCGAAAATCAGCCGTTTTTGCTCGAACATTAAATGCCTCCAAATGGTATTTAATTAACTTCCCGAGCCCCTGGAAGCATGAAAATCACTTTAAACATGCTAATTTTAGCTCTAACACTGATGATCCACCTACAAATGTGAACTGACGTTCAAAAATAAAACATTTGAAAACGGACCATTTTCCACATTTCTGAAGCATGACGTAATGGGGGGGTGTTATCTCTTTTGTCGAAAATCAGCCGTTTTTGCTCGAACATTAAATGCCTCCAAATGGTATTTAATTAACTTCCCGGGGTGAAGAAACCCTTTTTGAGAACTCAGAGTGAGTAAATTGGCCATTTTCATGCACTTTTAACCATTCCATAAATCTTGTGTTTTGGGCCCCTGGAAGCATGAAAATCACTTTAAACATGCTAATTTTAGCTCTAACACTGATGATCCACCTACAAATGTGAACTGACGTTCAAAAATAAAACATTTGAAAACGGACCATTTTCCACATTTCTGAAGCATGACATAATGGGGGGGTGTTATCTCTTTTGTCGAAAATCAGCCGTTTTTGCTCGAACATTAAATGCCTCCAAATGATATTTAATTAACTTCCCGAGCCCCTGGAAGCATGAAAATCACTTTAAACATGCTAATTTTAGCTCTAACACTGATGATCCACCTACAAATGTGAACTGACGTTCAAAAATAAAACATTTGAAAACGGACCATTTTCCACATTTCTGAAGCATGACGTAATGGGGGGGTGTTATCTCTTTTGTCGAAAATCAGCCGTTTTTGCTCGAACATTAAATGCCTCCAAATGGTATTTAATTAACTTCCCGAGCCCCTGGAAGCATGAAAATCACTTTAAACATGCTAATTTTAGCTCTAACACTGATGATCCACCTACAAATGTGAACTGACGTTCAAAAATAAAACATTTGAAAACGGACCATTTTCCACATTTCTGAAGCATGACGTAATGGGGGGGTGTTATCTCTTTTGTCGAAAATCAGCCGTTTTTGCTCGAACATTAAATGCCTCCAAATGGTATTTAATTAACTTCCCGAGCCCCTGGAAGCATGAAAATCACTTTAAACATGCTAATTTTAGCTCTAACACTGATGATCCACCTACAAATGTGAACTGACGTTCAAAAATAAAACATTTGAAAACGGACCATTTTCCACATTTCTGAAGCATGACGTAATGGGGGGGTGTTATCTCTTTTGTCGAAAATCAGCCGTTTTTGCTCGAACATTAAATGCCTCCAAATGGTATTTAATTAACTTCCCGAGCCCCTGGAAGCATGAAAATCACTTTAAACATGCTAATTTTAGCTCTAACACTGATGATCCACCTACAAATGTGAACTGACGTTCAAAAATAAAACATTTGAAAACGGACCATTTTCCACATTTCTGAAGCATGACGTAATGGGGGGGTGTTATCTCTTTTGTCGAAAATCAGCCGTTTTTGCTCGAACATTAAATGCCTCCAAATGGTATTTAATTAACTTCCCGGGGTGAAGAAACCCTTTTTGAGAACTCAGAGTGAGTAAATTGGCCATTTTCATGCACTTTTAACCATTCCATAAATCTTGTGTTTTGGGCCCCTGGAAGCATGAAAATCACTTTAAACATGCTAATTTTAGCTCTAACACTGATGATCCACCTACAAATGTGAACTGACGTTCAAAAATAAAACATTTGAAAACGGACCATTTTCCACATTTCTGAAGCATGACGTAATGGGGGGGTGTTATCTCTTTTGTCGAAAATCAGCCGTTTTTGCTCGAACATTAAATGCCTCCAAATGGTATTTAATTAACTTCCCGGGGTGAAGAAACCCTTTTTGAGAACTCAGAGTGAGTAAATTGGCCATTTTCATGCACTTTTAACCATTCCATAAATCTTGTGTTTTGGGCCCCTGGAAGCATGAAAATCACTTTAAACATGCTAATTTTAGCTCTAACACTGATGATCCACCTACAAATGTGAACTGACGTTCAAAAATAAAACATTTGAAAACGGACCATTTTCCACATTTCTGAAGCATGACGTAATGGGGGGGTGTTATCTCTTTTGTCGAAAATCAGCCGTTTTTGCTTGAACATTAAATGCCTCCAAATGGTATTTAATTAACTTCCCGAGCCCCTGGAAGCATGAAAATCACTTTAAACATGCTAATTTTAGCTCTAACACTGATGATCCACCTACAAATGTGAACTGACGTTCAAAAATAAAACATTTGAAAACGGACCATTTTCCACATTTCTGAAGCATGACTTAATGGGGGGGTGTTATCTCTTTTGTCGAAAATCAGCCGTTTTTGCTCGAACATTAAATGCCTCCAAATGGTATTTAATTAACTTCCCGAGCCCCTGGAAGCATGAAAATCACTTTAAACATGCTAATTTTAGCTCTAACACTGATGATCCACCTACAAATGTGAACTGACGTTCAAAAATAAAACATTTGAAAACGGACCATTTTCCACATTTCTGAAGCATGACGTAATGGGGGGGTGTTATCTCTTTTGTCGAAAATCAGCCGTTTTTGCTCGAACATTAAATGCCTCCAAATGGTATTTAATTAACTTCCCGAGCCCCTGGAAGCATGAAAATCACTTTAAACATGCTAATTTTAGCTCTAACACTGATGATCCACCTACAAATGTGAACTGACGTTCAAAAATAAAACATTTGAAAACGGACCATTTTCCACATTTCTGAAGCATGACGTAATGGGGGGGTGTTATCTCTTTTGTCGAAAATCAGCCGTTTTTGCTCGAACATTAAATGCCTCCAAATGGTATTTAATTAACTTCCCGAGCCCCTGGAAGCATGAAAATCACTTTAAACATGCTAATTTTAGCTCTAACACTGATGATCCACCTACAAATGTGAACTGACGTTCAAAAATAAAACATTTGAAAACGGACCATTTTCCACATTTCTGAAGCATGACGTAATGGGGGGGTGTTATCTCTTTTGTCGAAAATCAGCCGTTTTTGCTCGAACATTAAATGCCTCCAAATGGTATTTAATTAACTTCCCGAGCCCCTGGAAGCATGAAAATCACTTTAAACATGCTAATTTTAGCTCTAACACTGATGATCCACCTACAAATGTGAACTGACGTTCAAAAATAAAACATTTGAAAACGGACCATTTTCCACATTTCTGAAGCATGACGTAATGGGGGGGTGTTATCTCTTTTGTCGAAAATCAGCCGTTTTTGCTCGAACATTAAATGCCTCCAAATGGTATTTAATTAACTTCCCGAGCCCCTGGAAGCATGAAAATCACTTTAAACATGCTAATTTTAGCTCTAACACTGATGATCCACCTACAAATGTGAACTGACGTTCAAAAATAAAACATTTGAAAACGGACCATTTTCCACATTTCTGAAGCATGACGTAATGGGGGGGTGTTATCTCTTTTGTCGAAAATCAGCCGTTTTTGCTCGAACATTAAATGCCTCCAAATGGTATTTAATTAACTTCCCGAGCCCCTGGAAGCATGAAAATCACTTTAAACATGCTAATTTTAGCTCTAACACTGATGATCCACCTACAAATGTGAACTGACGTTCAAAAATAAAACATTTGAAAACGGACCATTTTCCACATTTCTGAAGCATGACGTAATGGGGGGGTGTTATCTCTTTTGTCGAAAATCAGCCGTTTTTGCTCGAACATTAAATGCCTCCAAATGGTATTTAATTAACTTCCCGAGCCCCTGGAAGCATGAAAATCACTTTAAACATGCTAATTTTAGCTCTAACACTGATGATCCACCTACAAATGTGAACTGACGTTCAAAAATAAAACATTTGAAAACGGACCATTTTCCACATTTCTGAAGCATGACGTAATGGGGGGGTGTTATCTCTTTTGTCGAAAATCAGCCGTTTTTGCTCGAACATTAAATGCCTCCAAATGGTATTTAATTAACTTCCCGAGCCCCTGGAAGCATGAAAATCACTTTAAACATGCTAATTTTAGCTCTAACACTGATGATCCACCTACAAATGTGAACTGACGTTCAAAAATAAAACATTTGAAAACGGACCATTTTCCACATTTCTGAAGCATGACGTAATGGGGGGGTGTTATCTCTTTTGTCGAAAATCAGCCGTTTTTGCTCGAACATTAAATGCCTCCAAATGGTATTTAATTAACTTCCCGAGCCCCTGGAAGCATGAAAATCACTTTAAACATGCTAATTTTAGCTCTAACACTGATGATCCACCTAAACGGACCATTTTCCACATTTCTGAAGCATGACGTAATGGGGGGGTGTTATCTCTTTTGCGAAAATCAGATTCTCTGCTACGGTATTTAATTAACTCCCGGGGTGAGAAACCCTTTTGAGAACTCAGAGTGAGTAAATTGGCCATTTTCATGCCACTTTTAACCATTCCATAAATCTTGTGTTTTGGGCCCTGGAAGCTGAAAATCACTTAAACATGCTAATTTTAGCTCTAACACTGATGATCACCTACAAATGTAATGAGTTCAAAATAAAACATTTGAAAACGACCATTTTCCACATTTCTGAAGCATGACGTAATGGGGGGGGTGTTATCTCTTTTGCGAAAATCAGAACGGACCATTTTCCACATTTCTGAAGCATGACGTAATGGGGGGGTGTTATCTCTTTTGTCGAAAATCAGCCGTTTTTGCTCGAACATTAAATGCCTCCAAATGGTATTTAATTAACTTCCCGAGCCCCTGGAAGCATGAAAATCACTTTAAACATGCTAATTTTAGCTCTAACACTGATGATCCACCTACAAATGTGAACTGACGTTCAAAAATAAAACATTTGAAAACGGACCATTTTCCACATTTCTGAAGCATGACGTAATGGGGGGGTGTTATCTCTTTTGTCGAAAATCAGCCGTTTTTGCTCGAACATTAAATGCCTCCAAATGGTATTTAATTAACTTCCCGAGCCCCTGGAAGCATGAAAATCACTTTAAACATGCTAATTTAGCTCTAACACTGATGATCCACCTACAAATGTGAACTGACGTTCAAAAATAAAACATTTGAAAACGGACCATTTTCCACATTTCTGAAGCATGACGTAATGGGGGGGTGTTATCTCTTTTGTCGAAAATCAGCCGTTTTTGCTCGAACATTAAATGCCTCCAAATGGTATTTAATTAACTTCCCGAGCCCCTGGAAGCATGAAAATCACTTTAAACATGCTAATTTTAGCTCTAACACTGATGATCCACCTACAAATGTGAACTGACGTTCAAAAATAAAACATTTGAAAACGGACCATTTTCCACATTTCTGAAGCATGACGTAATGGGGGGGTGTTATCTCTTTTGTCGAAAATCAGCCGTTTTTGCTCGAACATTAAATGCCTCCAAATGGTATTTAATTAACTTCCCGAGCCCCTGGATGCATGAAAATCACTTTAAACATGCTAATTTTAGCTCTAACACTGATGATCCACCTACAAATGTGAACTGACGTTCAAAAATAAAACATTTGAAAACGGACCATTTTCCACATTTCTGAAGCATGACGTAATGGGGGGGTGTTATCTCCTTTGTCGAAAATCAGCCGTTTTTGCTCGAACATTAAATGCCTCCAAATGGTATTTAATTAACTTCCCGAGCCCCTGGAAGCATGAAAATCACTTTAAACATGCTAATTTTAGCTCTAACACTGATGATCCACCTACAAATGTGAACTGACGTTCAAAAATAAAACATTTGAAAACGGGACCATTTTCCACATTTCTGAAGCATGACGTAATGGGGGGGTGTTATCTCTTTGTCGAAAATCAGCCGTTTTTGCTCGAACATTAAATTGCCTCCAAATGGTATTTAATTAACTTCCCGAGCCCCTGGAAGCATGAAAATCACTTTAAACATGCTAATTTTAGCTCTAACACTGATGATCCACCTACAAATGTGAACTGACGTTCAAAAATAAAACATTTGAAAACGGACCCATTTTCCACATTTCTGAAGCATGACGTAATGGGGGGGTGTTATCTCTTTTGTCGAAAATCAGCCGTTTTTGCTCGAACATTAAATGCCTCCAAATGGTATTTAATTAACTTCCCGAGCCCCTGGAAGCATGAAAATCACTTTAAACATGCTAATTTTAGCTCTAACACTGATGATCCACCTACAAATGTGAACTGACGTTCAAAAATAAAACATTTGAAAACGGACCATTTTCCACATTTCTGAAGCATGACGTAATGGGGGGGTGTTATCTCTTTTGTTCGAAAATCAGCCGTTTTTGCTCGAACATTAAATGCCTCCAAATGGTATTTAATTAACTTCCCGAGCCCCTGGATGCATGAAAATCACTTTAAACATGCTAATTTTAGCTCTAACACTGATGATCCACCTACAAATGTGAACTGACGTTTCAAAAATAAAACCATTTGAAAACGGACCATTTTCCACATTTCTGAAGCATGACGTAATGGGGGGGGTGTTATCTCTTTTGTCGAAAATCAGCCGTTTTTGCTCGAACATTAAATGCCTCCAAATGGTATTTATTTCACTTCCCGAGCCCCTGGAAGCATGAAAATCACTTTAAACATGTTAATTTTAGCTCTAACACTGATGATCCACCTACAAATGTGAACTGACGTTCAAAATAAAACATTTGAAAACGGACCATTTTCCACATTTCTGAAGCATGACGTAATGGGGGGGTGTTATCTCTTTTGTCGAAAATCAGCCGTTTTTGCTCGAACATTAAATGCCTCCAAATGGTATTTAATTAACTTCCCGAGCCCCTGGAAGCATGAAAATCACTTTAAACATGCTAATTTTAGCTCTAACACTGATGATCCACCTACAAATGTGAACTGACGTTCAAAAATAAAACATTTGAAAACGGACCATTTTCCACATTTCTGAAGCATGACGTAATGGGGGGGTGTTATCTCTTTTGTCGAAAATCAGCCGTTTTTGCTCGAACATTAAATGCCTCCAAATGGTATTTAATTAACTTCCCGGGGTGAAGAAACCCTTTTTGAGAACTCAGAGTGAGTAAATTGGCCATTTTCATGCACTTTTAACCATTCCATAAATCTTGTGTTTTGGGCCCCTGGAAGCATGAAAATCACTTTAAACATGCTAATTTTAGCTCTAACACTGATGATCCACCTACAAATGTGAACTGACGTTCAAAAATAAAACATTTGAAAACGGACCATTTTCCACATTTCTGAAGCATGACGTAATGGGGGGGGTGTTATCTCTTTTGTCGAAAATCAGCCGTTTTTGCTCGAACATTAAATGCCTCCAAATGTATTTAATTAACTTCCCGGGGTGAAGAAACCCTTTTTGAGAACTCAGAGTGAGTAAATTGGCCAATTTCATGCACTTTAAACCATTCCATAAATCTTGTTGTTTTGGGCCCCTGGAAGCATGAAAATCACTTTAAACATGCTAATTTTAGCTCTAACACTGATGATCCACCTACAAATGTGAACTGACGTTCAAAAATAAAACATTTGAAAACGGACCATTTTCCACATTTCTGAAGCATGACGTAATGGGGGGGTGTTATCTCTTTTGTCGAAAATCAGCCGTTTTTGCTCGAACATTAAATGCCTCCAAATGGTATTTAATTAACTTCCCGGGGTGAAGAAACCTTTTTGAGAACTCAGAGTGAGTAAATTGGCCATTTTCATGCACTTTAACCATTCCATAAATCTTGTGTTTTGGGCCCCTGGAAGCATGAAAATCACTTTAAACATGCTAATTTTAGCTCTAACACTGATGATCCACCTACAAATGTGAACTGACGTTCAAAAATAAAACATTTGAAAACGGACCATTTTCCACATTTCTGAAGCATGACGTAATGGGGGGGTGTTATCTCTTTTGTCGAAAATCAGCCGTTTTTGCTCGAACATTAAATGCCTCCAAATGGTATTTAATTAACTTCCCGGGGTGAAGAAACCCTTTTTGAGAACTCAGAGTGAGTAAATTGGCCATTTTCATGCACTTTTAACCATTCCATAAATCTTGTGTTTTGGGCCCCTGGAAGCATGAAAATCACTTTAAACATGCTAATTTTAGCTCTAACACTGATGATCCACCTACAAATGTGAACTGACGTTCAAAAATAAAACATTTGAAAACGGACCATTTTCCACATTTCTGAAGCATGACGTAATGGGGGGGTGTTATCTCTTTTGTCGAAAATCAGCCGTTTTTGCTCGAACATTAAATGCCTCCAAATGGTATTTAATTAACTTCCCGAGCCCCTGGAAGCATGAAAATCACTTTAAACATGCTAATTTTAGCTCTAACACTGATGATCCACCTACAAATGTGAACTGACGTTCAAAAATAAAACATTTGAAAACGGACCATTTTCCACATTTCTGAAGCATGACGTAATGGGGGGGTGTTATCTCTTTTGTCGAAAATCAGCCGTTTTTGCTCGAACATTAAATGCCTCCAAATGGTATTTAATTAACTTCCCGGGGTGAAGAAACCCTTTTTGAGAACTCAGAGTGAGTAAATTGGCCATTTTCATGCACTTTTAACCATTCCATAAATCTTGTGTTTTGGGCCCCTGGAAGCATGAAAATCACTTTAAACATGCTAATTTTAGCTCTAACACTGATGATCCACCTACAAATGTGAACTGACGTTCAAAAATAAAACATTTGAAAACGGACCATTTTCCACATTTCTGAAGCATGACGTAATGGGGGGGTGTTATCTCTTTTGTCGAAAATCAGCCGTTTTTGCTCGAACATTAAATGCCTCCAAATGGTATTTAATTAACTTCCCGAGCCCCTGGAAGCATGAAAATCACTTTAAACATGCTAATTTTAGCTCTAACACTGATGATCCACCTACAAATGTGAACTGACGTTCAAAAATAAAACATTTGAAAACGGACCATTTTCCACATTTCTGAAGCATGACGTAATGGGGGGGTGTTATCTCTTTTGTCGAAAATCAGCCGTTTTTGCTCGAACATTAAATGCCTCCAAATGGTATTTAATTAACTTCCCGGGGTGAAGAAACCCTTTTTGAGAACTCAGAGTGAGTAAATTGGCCATTTTCATGCACTTTTAACCATTCCATAAATCTTGTGTTTTGGGCCCCTGGAAGCATGAAAATCACTTTAAACATGCTAATTTTAGCTCTAACACTGATGATCCACCTACAAATGTGAACTGACGTTCAAAAATAAAACATTTGAAAACGGACCATTTTCCACATTTCTGAAGCATGACGTAATGGGGGGGTGTTATCTCTTTTGTCGAAAATCAGCCGTTTTGCTCGAACATTAAATGCCTCCAAATGGTATTTAATTAACTTCCCGAGCCCCCCCTGGAAGCATGAAAATCACTTTAAACATGCTAATTTTAGCTCTAACACTGATGATCCACCTACAAATGTGAACTGACGTTCAAAAATAAAACATTTGAAAACGGACCATTTTCCACATTTCTGAAGCATGACGTAATGGGGGGGTGTTATCTCTTTTGTCGAAAATCAGCCGTTTTTGCTCGAACATTAAATGCCTCCAAATGGTATTTAATTAACTTCCCGGGGTGAAGAAACCCTTTTTGAGAACTCAGAGTGAGTAAATTGGCCATTTTCATGCACTTTTAACCATTCCATAAATCTTGTGTTTTGGGCCCCTGGAAGCATGAAAATCACTTTAAACATGCTAATTTTAGCTCTAACACTGATGATCCACCTACAAATGTGAACTGACGTTCAAAAATAAAACATTTGAAAACGGACCATTTTCCACATTTCTGAAGCATGACGTAATGGGGGGGTGTTATCTCTTTTGTCGAAAATCAGCCGTTTTTGCTCGAACATTAAATGCCTCCAAATGGTATTTAATTAACTTCCCGGGCCCCTGGAAGCATGAAAATCACTTTAAACATGCTAATTTTAGCTCTAACACTGATGATCCACCTACAAATGTGAACTGACGTTCAAAAATAAAACATTTGAAAACGGACCATTTTCCACATTTCTGAAGCATGACGTAATGGGGGGGTGTTATCTCTTTTGTCGAAAATCAGCCGTTTTTGCTCAAACATTAAATGCCTCCAAATGGTATTTAATTAACTTCCCGGGGTGAAGAAAACCCTTTTTGAGAACTCAGAGTGAGTAAATTGGCCATTTTCATGCACTTTTAACCATTCCATAAATCTTGTGTTTTGGGCCCCTGGAAGCATGAAAATCACTTTAAACATGCTAATTTTAGCTCTAACACTGATGATCCACCTACAAATGTGAACTGACGTTCAAAAATAAAACATTTTGAAAACGGACCATTTTTCCACATTTCTGAAGCATGACGTAATGGGGGGGTGTTATCTCTTTTGTCGAAAATCAGCCGTTTTTGCTCGAACATTAAATGCCTCCAAATGGTATTTAATTAACTTCCCGAGCCCCTGGAAGCATGAAAATCACTTTAAACATGCTAATTTTAGCTCTAACACTGATGATCCACCTACAAATGTGAACTGACGTTCAAAAATAAAACATTTGAAAACGGACCATTTTCCACATTTCTGAAGCATGACGTAATGGGGGGGTGTTATCTCTTTTGTCGAAAATCAGCCGTTTTTGCTCGAACATTAAATGCCTCCAAATGGTATTTAATTAACTTCCCGGGGTGAAGAAACCCTTTTTGAGAACTCAGAGTGAGTAAATTGGCCATTTTCATGCACTTTTAAACCATTCCATAAATCTTGTGTTTTGGGCCCCTGGAAGCATGAAAATCACTTTAAACATGCTAATTTTAGCTCTAACACTGATGATCCACCTACAAATGTGAACTGACGTTCAAAAATAAAACATTTGAAAACGGACCATTTTCCACATTTCTGAAGCATGACGTAATGGGGGGGGTGTTATCTCTTTTGTCGAAAATCAGCCGTTTTTGCTCGAACATTAAATGCCTCCAAATGGTATTTAATTAACTTCCCGGGGTGAAGAAACCTTTTTGAGAACTCAGAGTGAGTAAATTGGCCATTTTCATGCACTTTAAACCATTCCATAAATCTTGTGTTTTGGGCCCTGGAAGCATGAAAATCACTTTAAACATGCTAATTTTAGCTCTAACACTGATGATCCACCTACAAATGTGAACTGACGTTCAAAAATAAAACATTTGAAAACGGACCATTTTCCACATTTCTGAAGCATGACGTAATGGGGGGTGTTATCTCTTTTGTCGAAAATCAGCCGTTTTTGCTCGAACATTAAATGCCTCCAAATGGTATTTAATTAACTTCCCGGGGTGAAGAAACCCTTTTTTGAGAACTCAGAGTGAGTAAATTGGCCATTTTCATGCACTTTTAACCATTCCATAAATCTTGTGTTTTGGGCCCCTGGAAGCATGAAAATCACTTTAAACATGCTAATTTTAGCTCTAACACTGATGATCCACCTACAAATGTGAACTGACGTTCAAAAATAAAACATTTGAAAACGGACCATTTTCCACATTTCTGAAGCATGACGTAATGGGGGGGGTGTTATCTCTTTTGTCGAAAATCAGCCGTTTTTGCTCGAACATTAAATGCCTCCAAATGGTATTTAATTAACTTCCCGGGGTGAAGAAACCCTTTTTGAGAACTCAGAGTGAGTAAATTGGCCATTTTCATGCACTTTTAACCATTCCATAAATCTTGTGTTTTGGGCCCCTGGAAGCATGAAAAATCACTTTAAACATGCTAATTTTTAGCTCTAACACTGATGATCCACCTACAAATGTGAACTGACGTTCAAAAATAAAAACATTTGAAACGGACCATTTTCCACATTTCTGAAGCATGACGTAATGGGGGGGTGTTATCTCTTTTGTCGAAAATCAGCCGTTTTTGCTCGAACATTAAATGCCTCCAAATGGTATTTAATTAACTTCCCGAGCCCCTGGAAGCATGAAAAATCACTTTAAACATGCTAATTTTAGCTCTAACACTGATGATCCACCTACAAATGTGAACTGACGTTCAAAAATAAAACATTTGAAAACGGACCATTTTCCACATTTCTGAAGCATGACGTAATGGGGGGGTGTTATCTCTTTTGTCGAAAATCAGCCGTTTTTGCTCGAACATTAAATGCCTCCAAATGGTATTTAATTAACTTCCCGGGTGAAGAAACCCTTTTTGAGAACTCAGAGTGAGTAAATTGGCCATTTTCATGCACTTTTAACCATTCCATAAATCTTGTGTTTTGGGCCCCTGGAAGCATGAAAATCACTTTAAACATGCTAATTTTTAGCTCTAACACTGATGATCCACCTACAAATGTGAACTGACGTTCAAAAATAAAACATTTGAAAACGGACCATTTTCCACATTTCTGAAGCATGACGTAATGGGGGGGTGTTATCTCTTTTGTCGAAAATCAGCCGTTTTTGCTCGAACATTAAATGCCTCCAAATGGTATTTAATTAACTTCCCGAGCCCCTGGAAGCATGAAAATCACTTTAAAACATGCTAATTTTAGCTCTAACACTGATGATCCACCTACAAATGTGAACTGACGTTCAAAAATAAAACATTTGAAAACGGACCATTTTCCACATTTCTGAAGCATGACGTAATGGGGGGGTGTTATCTCTTTTGTCGAAAATCAGCCGTTTTTGCTCGAACATTAAATGCCTCCAAATGGTATTTAATTAACTTCCCGGGGTGAAGAAACCCTTTTTGAGAACTCAGAGTGAGTAAATTGGCCATTTTCATGCACTTTTAACCATTCCATAAATCTTGTGTTTTGGGCCCTGGAAGCATGAAAATCACTTTAAACATGCTAATTTTAGCTCTAACACTGATGATCCACCTACAAATGTGAACTGACGTTCAAAAATAAAACATTTGAAAACGGACCATTTTCCACATTTCTGAAGCATGACGTAATGGGGGGGTGTTATCTCTTTTGTCGAAAATCAGCCGTTTTTGCTCGAACATTAAATGCCTCCAAATGGTATTTAATTAACTTCCCGAGCCCCTGGAAGCATGAAAATCACTTTAAACATGCTAATTTTAGCTCTAACACTGATGATCCACCTACAAATGTGAACTGACGTTCAAAAATAAAACATTTGAAAACGGACCATTTTCCACATTTCTGAAGCATGACGTAATGGGGGGTGTTATCTCTTTTGTCGAAAATCAGCCGTTTTTGCTCGAACATTAAATGCCTCCAAATGGTATTTAATTAACTTCCCGGGGTGAAGAAACCCTTTTTGAGAACTCAGAGTGAGTAAATTGGCCATTTTCATGCACTTTTAACCATTCCATAAATCTTGTGTTTTGGGCCCCTGGAAGCATGAAAATCACTTTAAACATGCTAATTTTAGCTCTAACACTGATGATCCACCTACAAATGTGAACTGACGTTCAAAAATAAAACATTTGAAAACGGACCATTTTCCACATTTCTGAAGCATGACGTAATGGGGGGGGTGTTATCTCTTTTGTCGAAAATCAGCCGTTTTTGCTCGAACATTAAATGCCTCCAAATGGTATTTAATTAACTTCCCGGGCCCCTGGAAGCATGAAAATCACTTTAAACATGCTAATTTTAGCTCTAACACTGATGATCCACCTACAAATGTGAACTGACGTTCAAAAATAAAACATTTTGAAAACGGACCATTTTCCACATTTCTGAAGCATGACGTATGGGGGGGTGTTATCTCTTTTGTCGAAAATCAGCCGTTTTTGCTCAAACATTAAATGCCTCCAAAATGGTATTTAATTTAACTTCCCGGGGTGAAGAAACCCTTTTTGAGAACTCAGAGTGAGTAAATTGGCCATTTTCATGCACTTTTAACCATTCCATAAATCTTGTGTTTTGGGCCCCTGGAAGCATGAAAATCACTTTAAACATGCTAATTTTAGCTCTAACACCGATGATCCACCTACAAATGTGAACTGACGTTCAAAAATAAAACATTTGAAAACGGACCATTTTCCACATTTCTGAAGCATGACGTAATGGGGGGGTGTTATCTCTTTTGTCGAAAATCAGCCGTTTTTTGCTCGAACATTAAATGCCTCCAAATGGTATTTAATTAACTTCCCGAGCCCCTGGAAGCATGAAAATCACTTTAAACATGCTAATTTTAGCTCTAACACTGATGATCCACCTACAAATGTGAACTGACGTTCAAAAATAAAACATTTGAAACGACCATTTTCCACATTTCTGAAGCATGACGTAATGGGGGGGTGTTATCTCTTTTGTCGAAAATCAGCCGTTTTTGCTCGAACATTAAATGCCTCCAAATGGTATTTAATTAACTTCCCGAGCCCCTGGAAGCATGAAAATCACTTTAA
Source organism: Lissotriton vulgaris (assembly GCF_964263255.1). Classification (NCBI taxonomy): domain Eukaryota; kingdom Metazoa; phylum Chordata; class Amphibia; order Caudata; family Salamandridae; genus Lissotriton; species Lissotriton vulgaris. The sequence goes on along the minus strand of NW_028243193.1, from coordinate 6,100 downwards.
ACATGCTAATTTTAGCTCTAACACTGATGATCCACCTACAAATGTGAACTGACGTTCAAAAATAAAACATTTGAAAACGGACCATTTTCCACATTTCTGAAGCATGACGTAATGGGGGGGTGTTATCTCTTTTGTCGAAAATCAGCCGTTTTTGCTCGAACATTAATGCCTCCAAATGGTATTTAATTAACTTCCCGAGCCCCTGGAAGCATGAAAATCACTTTAAACATGCTAATTTTAGCTCTAACACTGATGATCCACCTACAAATGTGAACTGACGTTCAAAAATAAAACATTTGAAAACGGACCATTTTCCACATTTCTGAAGCATGACGTAATGGGGGGGTGTTATCTCTTTTGTCGAAAATCAGCCGTTTTTGCTCGAACATTAAATGCCTCCAAATGGTATTTAATTAACTTCCCGGGGTGAAGAAACCCTTTTTGAGAACTCAGAGTGAGTAAATTGGCCATTTTCATGCACTTTTAACCATTCCATAAATCTTGTGTTTTGGGCCCCTGGAAGCATGAAAATCACTTTAAAACATGCTAATTTTAGCTCTAACACTGATGATCCACCTACAAATGTGAACTGACGTTCAAAAATAAAACATTTGAAAACGGACCATTTTTCCACATTTTCTGAAGCATGACGTAATGGGGGGGTGTTATCTCTTTTGTCGAAAATCAGCCGTTTTTGCTCGAACATTAAATGCCTCCAAATGGTATTTAATTAACTTCCCGGGGTGAAGAAACCCTTTTTGAGAACTCAGAGTGAGTAAATTGGCCATTTTCATGCACTTTTAACCATTCCATAAATCTTGTGTTTTGGGCCCCTGGAAGCATGAAAATCACTTTAAACATGCTAATTTTAGCTCTAACACTGATGATCCACCTACAAATGTGAACTGACGTTCAAAAATAAAACATTTGAAAACGGACCATTTTCCACATTTCTGAAGCATGACGTAATGGGGGGGTGTTATCTCTTTTGTCGAAAATCAGCCGTTTTGCTCGAACATTAAATGCCTCCAAATGGTATTTAATTAACTTCCCGGGGTGAAGAAACCCTTTTTGAGAACTCAGAGTGAGTAAATTGGCCATTTTCATGCACTTTTAACCATTCCATAAATCTTGTGTTTTGGGCCCCTGGAAGCATGAAAATCACTTTAAACATGCTAATTTTAGCTCTAACACTGATGATCCACCTACAAATGTGAACTGACGTTCAAAAATAAAACATTTGAAAACGGACCGTTTTCCACATTTCTGAAGCATGACGTAATGGGGGGGGTGTTATCTCTTTTGTCGAAAATCAGCCGTTTTTGCTCGAACATTAAATGCCTCCAAATGGTATTTAATTAACTTCCCGGGGTGAAGAAACCCTTTTTGAGAACTCAGAGTGAGTAAATTGGCCATTTTCATGCACTTTTAACCATTCCATAAATCTTGTGTTTTGGGCCCCTGGAAGCATGAAAATCACTTTTAACATGCTAATTTTAGCTCTAACACTGATGATCCACCTACAAATGTGAACTGACGTTCAAAAATAAAACATTTGAAACAGACCATTTTCCACATTTCTGAAGCATGACGTAATGGGGGGTGTTATCTCTTTTGTCGAAAATCAGCCGTTTTTGCTCGAACATTAAATGCCTCCAAATGGTATTTAATTAACTTCCCGAGCCCCTGGAAGCATGAAAATCACTTTAAACATGCTAATTTTAGCTCTAACACTGATGATCCACCTACAAATGTGAACTGACGTTCAAAAATAAAACATTTGAAAACGGACCATTTTCCACATTTCTGAAGCATGACGTAATGGGGGGGTGTTATCTCTTTTGTCGAAAATCAGCCGTTTTTGCTCGAACATTAAATGCCTCCAAATGGTATTTAATTAACTTCCCGGGGTGAAGAAACCCTTTTTGAGAACTCAGAGTGAGTAAATTGGCCATTTTCATGCACTTTTAACCATTCCATAAATCTTGTGTTTTGGGCCCCTGGAAGCATGAAAATCACTTTAAACATGCTAATTTTAGCTCTAACACTGATGATCCACCTACAAATGTGAACTGACGTTCAAAAATAAAACATTTGAAAACGGACCATTTTCCACATTTCTGAAGCATGACGTAATGGGGGGGTGTTATCTCTTTTGTCGAAAATCAGCCGTTTTTGCTCGAACATTAAATGCCTCCAAATGGTATTTATTTCACTTCCCGAGCCCCTGGGAAGCATGAAAATCACTTTAACATGCTAATTTTAGCTCTAACACTGATGATCCACCTACAAATGTGAACTGACGTTCAAAAATAAAACATTTGAAAACGGACCATTTTCCACATTTCTGAAGCATGACGTAATGGGGGGGTGTTATCTCTTTTGTCGAAAATCAGCAGTTTTTGCTCGAACATTAAATGCCTCCAAATGGTATTTAATTAACTTCCCGAGCCCCTGGAAGCATGAAAATCACTTTAAACATGCTAATTTTAGCTCTAACACTGATGATCCACCTACAAATGTGAAACTGACGTTCAAAAATAAAACATTTGAAAACGGACCATTTTCCACATTTCTGAAGCATGACGTAATGGGGGGGTGTTATCTCTTTTGTCGAAAATCAGCCGTTTTTGCTCGAACATTAAATGCCTCCAAATGGTATTTAATTAACTTCCCGGGGTGAAGAAACCCTTTTTGAGAACTCAGAGTGAGTAAATTGGCCATTTTCATGCACTTTTAACCATTCCATAAATCTTGTGTTTTGGGCCCCTGGAAGCATGAAAATCACTTTAAACATGCTAATTTTAGCTCTAACACTGATGATCCACCTACAAATGTGAACTGACGTTCAAAAATAAAACATTTGAAAACGGACCATTTTCCACATTTCTGAAGCATGACGTAATGGGGGGGTGTTATCTCTTTTGTCGAAAATCAGCCGTTTTTGCTCGAACATTAAATGCCTCCAAATGGTATTTAATTAACTTCCCGGGGTGAAGAAACCCTTTTTGAGAACTCAGAGTGAGTAAATTGGCCATTTTCATGCACTTTTAACCATTCCATAAATCTTGTGTTTTGGGCCCCTGGAAGCATGAAAATCACTTTAAACATGCTAATTTTAGCTCTAACACTGATGATCCACCTACAAATGTGAACTGACGTTCAAAAATAAAACATTTGAAAACGGACCATTTTCCACATTTCTGAAGCATGACGTAATGGGGGGGTGTTATCTCTTTTGTCGAAAATCAGCCGTTTTTGCTCGAACATTAAATGCCTCCAAATGGTATTTAATTAACTTCCCGGGGTGAAGAAACCCTTTTTGAGAACTCAGAGTGAGTAAATTGGCCAATTTCATGCACTTTTAAACCATTCCATAAATCTTGTGTTTTGGGCCCCTGGAAGCATGAAAATCACTTTAAACATGCTAATTTTAGCTCTAACACTGATGATCCACCTACAAATGTGAACTGACGTTCAAAAATAAAACATTTGAAAACGGACCATTTTCCACATTTCTGAAGCATGACGTAATGGGGGGGTGTTATCTCTTTTGTCGAAAATCAGCCGTTTTTGCTCGAACATTAAATGCCTCCAAATGGTATTTAATTAACTTCCCGGGGTGAAGAAACCCTTTTTGAGAACTCAGAGTGAGTAAATTGGCCATTTTCATGCACTTTTAACCATTCCATAAATCTTGTGTTTTGGGCCCCTGGAAGCATGAAAATCACTTTAAACATGCTAATTTTAGCTCTAACACTGATGATCCACCTACAAATGTGAACTGACGTTCAAAAATAAAACATTTGAAAACGGACCATTTTCCACATTTCTGAAGCATGACGTAATGGGGGGGTGTTATCTCTTTTGTCGAAAATCAGCCGTTTTTGCTCGAACATTAAATGCCTCCAAATGGTATTTAATTAACTTCCCGGGGTGAAGAAACCCTTTTTGAGAACTCAGAGTGAGTAAATTGGCCATTTTCATGCACTTTTAACCATTCCATAAATCTTGTGTTTTGGCCCCTGGAAGCATGAAAATCACTTTAAACATGCTAATTTTAGCTCTAACACTGATGATCCACCTACAAATGTGAACTGACGTTCAAAAATAAAACATTTGAAAACGGACCATTTTCCACATTTCTGAAGCATGACGTAATGGGGGGGTGTTATCTCTTTTGTCGAAAATCAGCCGTTTTTGCTCGAACATTAAATGCCTCCAAATGGTATTTAATTAACTTCCCGAGCCCCTGGAAGCATGAAAATCACTTTAAACATGCTAATTTTAGCTCTAACACTGATGATCCACCTACAAATGTGAACTGACGTTCAAAAATAAAACATTTGAAAACGGACCATTTTCCACATTTCTGAAGCATGACGTAATGGGGGGGTGTTATCTCTTTTGTCGAAAATCAGCCGTTTTTGCTCGAACATTAAATGCCTCCAAATGGTATTTAAATTAACTTCCCGGGGTGAAGAAACCCTTTTTGAGAACTCAGAGTGAGTAAATTGGCCATTTTCATGCACTTTTAACCATTCCATAAATCTTGTGTTTTGGGCCCCTGGAAGCATGAAAATCACTTTAAACATGCTAATTTTAGCTCTAACACTGATGATCCACCTACAAATGTGAACTGACGTTCAAAAATAAAACATTTGAAAACGGACCATTTTCCACATTTCTGAAGCATGACGTAATGGGGGGGTGTTATCTCTTTTGTCGAAAATCAGCCGTTTTTGCTCGAACATTAAATGCCTCCAAATGGTATTTAATTAACTTCCCGAGCCCCTGGAAGCATGAAAATCACTTTAAACATGCTAATTTTAGCTCTAACACTGATGATCCACCTACAAATGTGAACTGACGTTCAAAAATAAAACATTTGAAAACGGACATTTTCCACATTTCTGAAGCATGACGTAATGGGGGGGTGTTATCTCTTTTGTCGAAAATCAGCCGTTTTTGCTCGAACATTAAATGCCTCCAAATGGTATTTAATTAACTTCCCGGGGTGAAGAACCCCTTTTTGAGAACTCAGAGTGAGTAAAATTGGCCATTTTCATGCACTTTTAACCATTCCATAAATCTTGTGTTTTGGGCCCCTGGAAGCATGAAAATCACTTTAAACATGCTAATTTTAGCTCTAACACTGATGATCCACCTACAAATGTGAACTGACGTTCAAAAATAAAACATTTGAAAACGGACCATTTTCCACATTTCTGAAGCATGACGTAATGGGGGGGTGTTATCTCTTTTGTCGAAAATCAGCCGTTTTTGCTCGAACATTAAATGCCTCCAAATGGTATTTAATTAACTTCCCGAGCCCCTGGAAGCATGAAAATCACTTTAAACATGCTAATTTTAGCTCTAACACTGATGATCCACCTACAAATGTGAACTGACGTTCAAAAATTAAAAACATTTGAAAACGGACCATTTTCCACATTTCTGAAGCATGACGTAATGGGGGGGTGTTATCTCTTTTGTCGAAAATCAGCCGTTTTTTGCTCGAACATTAAATGCCTCCAAATGGTATTTAATTAACTTCCCGGGGTGAAGAAAACCCTTTTTGAGAACTCAGAGTGAGTAAATTGGCCATTTTCATGCACTTTTAACCATTCCATAAATCTTGTGTTTTGGGCCCCTGGAAGCATGAAAATCACTTTAAACATGCTAATTTTAGCTCTAACACTGATGATCCACCTACAAATGTTGAACTGACGTTCAAAAATTAAAACATTTGAAAACGGACCATTTTCCACATTTCTGAAGCATGACGTAATGGGGGGTGTTATCTCTTTTGTCGAAAATCAGCCGTTTTTTGCTCGAACATTAAATGCCTCCAAATGGTATTTAATTAACTTCCCGGGCCCTGGAAGCATGAAAATCACTTTAAACATGCTAATTTTAGCTCTAACACTGATGATCCACCTACAAATGTGAACTGACGTTCAAAAATAAAAACATTTGAAAACGGACCATTTTCCACATTCTGAAGCATGACGTAATGGGGGGGTGTTATCTCTTTTGTCGAAAATCAGCCGTTTTTGCTCGAACATTAAATGTCCTCCAAATGGTATTTAATTAACTT